>NW_024086872.1:0-16504 GCF_009730915.1 Dioscorea cayenensis subsp. rotundata | reverse complement strand
TTTATTGAAGTAAACAATTTGATAGTGCTAAGATTTTTTTAGGAAAAACATAGGAATGGGAAAAAAATGTTTTTAATCAAGAAACCGCCAATCTTGGTGTTTATGCTTCTATTGGTCTTGAACTAACACTTGGACTTGATTTTTCGGGAAATGTGAAATATATAATTTGGATTTTTTTAAAAAAAAATTCTATAGTTACATGTTTGATACCCACCAAAAAAACACTGATATAAGTGCACTAATAAAAAAAAACTCTAAATAAATATTTGTTTCATAAACCAATTTAAATATACTCTTAATTGATTGAACTTATATAAATATATTAAAATTAGTTGATCGAGCTGATATAGATATACTAAAATTAGCTTATCGAGCAATTATAGATATAATAAAAATATTTAACATGTCACGCAATACATTATGCTGCCTAATATATCTTATTAACATTATTAAAAATAAAGCAATTTAATTTTAAAATTAAAATGCCTCATTTTTTATTTAGCAACTAAATTTGTGAAAATAACATGATGTAAATAGTGTGCTTTTGTATAATAATTATATAATTATGTATGTAATTAGTAGCATCACAAAGATATTTAGAACATGTGGTCCATTGTTTGATTAAGTCTATGTTTGATAAAAATGAATCATTTTTGTGACTTAATAAATTTATTTGCCAAAAATTTATTGCTAAAATGGACGATATGCCACTAGAAATCCTTTTAAAAGTTCTAAAGAAAATAATATTATATTAGTCACGTGCAATGCACATGCTGTATTTAATTTAAATAAGAATTGAAGCATCTAATGGTCTATAGTTAAACTTTAATACAAATAAATATTTGGGCTAATAAATGAAGTTGTAATTAACTAAAATCTAAAATTTTAAGATATTTGAACAACTTGTGTTTTTTTAATTAAACATAATCATTTTTTTTAGTAATATACAAAAATTTATAAGAAACTCACATAATTAACTCGATATTAAACATGAATTTTCAATAAAACAAAAAATATTATTATTATTATTATTATTATTATTATTATTATTATTATTATTATTTGACAAGGCCACAAGCACCGGCAAACGAACAAACATGTCCGAATGTGCAATAATTACGGTGGCTTAACGACCTCGTAAGGATAAATCTTTTATTATGAAACTCTAAAGGGATGAATATTGTTCTTCCAATAGGAGATTTGCATCAGATTAATAAACAGTATTGAAAAAAAAATACTCGGTCCTAATATACAATGTATAAATAATACTGATATATAAAACCTATAAAAGTAAAGTTTAAAATTCTTGTTTCTTTACGCATTTTACAGTGAGTTACCACTAAACTACTAATGGTTTAAAAAAAATAATTAGAAAATAAAAAATTGAAAGTATGAATTAAATAATGAAAAGTATATATATATATTATGTAATCTATTTATATATAATGTGTATAAAAATGATTAAAAAATAGAAAAGAGTGAATGGGACCAAGTGAACATGCGCACTATTAGAGGTATATATATTGAGAAAACCCTTGACTCATTACCCCCCGCCATGTGATCTTTCTCCCTTTCTCACTCTTAATTGTTGCCCATCTATGCGTGCATGCTACTTGTAATTTTTATTGGTCTTATATATATATATATATATATATATATATATATATATATATATTTTTTCCAACCAAGGAAAAATGCATGAATGTAGCTTCTCTAGGTTTCCCAAAACCATGCATTGGCCTTCCTCATTATTTTGCATTAATATTTTGGAAATATATATATATATTATACACACTTATTTACTCACTTCGTTTCATAATAAATATCACATTTGAAAATTATCTTCTTTTCTAATTATTTATTATTTTTAAAAATTCTATAAACATTAATTTTTTTTTCTCAATTATACTCATTTTCTCATTTAGAGTTAACAACGTTCTATCATAAAAATTTTTAGATTTTATAACTTTTAGTCTTTTATTAATAATTTTAATATTTGTGTAAATCTCAAATATGACAATTAATATAAAATGTAGAGAGTATTATATTTATTTATTAAGATTGTCAACAAACAGGAGTACAATAATGAAATACCAAGTACTTTATTTCATTAGTGGTATCTATTATATATATATGGGTCAATCTCGTGGCAACAATTTGCACATACCATTAAATATATTTTAAAATTTTTATAGAACATAAAATAATAGGGAAAATGTTATTTATCACCATTTGTAAGAATCTAAGATTTATATAATAATAATAATAATGTATAAACTATATATATAATTGATCCAATAAATATAAAAAAGCATAATATCATGATTTATTTGGAATATTAAAAAAATGATATATTATTATTATTTTGAGAGGAGGAAAACACATGCATATATTAATTGATAATTGTTTGTGTGATGACAAATGGTGTGTGATTAGGTGGTAGCTCTCAAATGCACACCATATGCCAGAATATTGTAGGACCTCCAGAGTCACTGAAACTGATAATTAAACGTAGCATGAAATTTATTTGGCCTTTTGTCTATCAATACATCTGAATTGCATCAATAATTATTCTTTTATTTATCTGTATTATTTTCTTTTTTACTTACTTTTCCCCAAAATTAATACATAATAATTACAGTTACATGCGACTATGATGGCACAAAAAGCAAACCATGTAATTTTTTTTAAATAACTCTTAATACACATTTAGTTTCTTAAAATCATAATAATTTCAATGTTATTATTATTTATTATACTAGCAATTATTATTATTATTATTATTATTATTATTATTATTATTACATATTATAAATGGGAAAGAGTACATGTGAGTAAGTCTAGAAGGGAGAACCCATGATAACAACATCCCAAGTTGGTTAGGTTGGCTTTCAAGTATTAAAACTCAAAATGAAAAAGGGTCCATGCTTATCACTCATTCACTCTTTGTGCTTGAGTGCCACACTGCTTGAGAATTGAGTGACTTAAATTCAAGCCAATATCAATCACACCCCTTTTTTTTCTTATAAAAAAAATCACAATTTTCTTTTATCCAAACACTAAATTCAGTATATTTTTCCCTATATAACAAAATTTTTTTTTAAAAAAAAACCAAAATTAGAGAGCTTCTTTAATTTTCTCTTTTTCTCCCAAAAAAAAAAAAAAACTAAAATTAGAGCAGGCCAGCTAAACATAAAAAACAAACGCTTCAAAAACGAAATTTAAAAAGTTTTTTTTTAAAAAAAAGGAAAAATAAAAATAAAAAAGCAAAGCTCAGGCTCTACTTCACCTTCAGATAAGCTGCCGGAAATCGATGCCAATGTGATCGTGAATCAAGAACTCATCGGCGTCGGCATTGACGACCTCCTCCGGCCCTAGCCGGAGCTGCTCCCTGCTCCTTCTGGCGCCGAAGCTGGAGCACTTTCCGGTGAGAGTTCGAGTGCTCGGAGACGACGAACGTGGGACTCGCCGCCGGCCGGTACTCCGGCACCAACCTTCCCGATTTATACCTCACACCGCACGCGTTGCACAGCGTCTTTGGCCCCATCGGCCCGGCCCTCCATTGCGGCGTCTCCTCCGAATCACAGTGCAAGCACTTCCTTTTTCACCGTCGCCGTCGAAAAAAATCCTTCTTCTTCACCGGCTTCGGCTGCGGCAGCGGAGGCGGCGGTGCCGCCACAGCGATGGGTTCCAATTCTGAGGATGAGCTTGAGAGAATCGGGAGGCGCGATGACCACGAGACGTTCGCCGCGCGCGATCGCTTGCTGCGCATTCTCCCACGCGCCGGCGTCCCCGTGGCTGAGCTCGGCGCCGACACCGTGCCGGAGGATGATGACTTGACGCCGGAGATGAGATGAAGCTTCTCGATGTCCTCGCTGGAGAACGTCTCTTCCCCCAAATTCGTTATCCATTCCAACTCCGCGAGCTCATCAAACTCAAAAATAAATAAATAAATCCAGAAAAAAATTCACGAAAATGTTGAATAATTCGACTGAGAAATGCAATGATTTCTTAATTTCCGAAATTAGAAATCAAAGAAATTGGAAAAAAGAGCGAAAGAGATACCGCCGGCTCGGAGAGGTCGCCGGAGAAGCGGAATTCGGAGGGGAAACTGGCGTCAGGGCCGGAGAAGGAGGAGTTACAGCTATCCACGGCGGTGATTACGGACACCGACGATGAATCCGCTGAGTTCCCGGCGATGGTTTCGTAAACGTCGGTGCCGATGAAGGCCTCCTCTTCGTCTTCATCCTCGTTGGAGAAATCGAGAAGGTCCTCGACGACGAAGTGGTCCCCTTGCTTCTCCGGCCCTAACTGGCCGCCGACGACTCCCCGGTGGTAGCTGCCGATGAAGGATTCCGGCAGTTCCATTGGAAACGAGACGAGGGTTTCAGAGAGGAAGACGGGAGTTAGGGTTTATTGAATGCGTTTTCGAAGTGAAAGCCGAGAAAGAGAGAGCTCTCGGAGTCCAATCCAAGCCAGTAAATAAAGCAAAATGTAGGGTGTAAACTGTAAAATAAATAAATAATAAAAATCATACGGATAATTTCTTGTTTTTTTAGACAATTGTTTTTATTTTTAAAAATATATATATATATATATATATTTAAAAAATTAGTGAAAAAAAAAAGTTTGTATGGGTGATTTTGGGTTTTAGATAAACAATATAAATTATTAAGTAAATTTTACTATCTCAATAAAATATATTTGTAAAATTAGTAAAATCCGACAGCTAAAGAACATGACACCACATCGAATGCAAGTTAAGGAAATGACTATTTTACCCCTTTAATATTATAGTAGTGTAACTAGTTGTTCGCTTAAACAAGAAGAGGTTAATTTAATTAATTAATTTAATTTAATTGGAGGATTAAGGAGGAATTAAATAATAATTAATTGAATATTAAAATGAGTAATGCGAGGAACCTCCATCCTTAGGAACCGATCTCGCAGTGTTTGTCCGCCCGACTCGTGGCCGGATTCGTCTCTTCATCTGCCCCTCTCTCGGGAAACGCGTCCCCCCTCCTCTCCCTAACTTTATTTAATCCCTTAATTAACCTCCTTTTTTGATCTTTAGCTATCTAACCATGTTCTCTTATCATGGATTTTTGCATTTTAAGACCTCTAAAAAAAAAGCTTCTAATGATATGCTCAGAATGAACATGTTAGATAATTTAAAACTTTTGAAGGGTATGAGTGAAGAAAAAACATATTTCATTGGATTTTCTTAGCATATACACCCTTGTAAAAGTCTTACAATTATGCGTACACTCCCATGTTATTTGTTGCTCCATATATATCATTCACAACTTAAGATTTTTTTTTTCTTGAACTCGAAATAAAATTTAGTATAGTTTGAAATTAAAATTGAACTTGTGTTTACTAAGAAAAAAAAAAACCTTTTTATAATAATTTTTGACTAATAAAAATAACTGATATAAATTACTAAGATTTTATTAACCGTATATATCCCAAAGCCATTTTTATTTTGATATGATATATATTGATTATTAGAACCATCAATTTAAATTTGATTGAGCTCAACAGCCAAGTTCATAACTCTTTTCACAACTACAAACTTCAAGCTGAAATAAGAATACGAGTGTATATAGTTTTAGGATTTAATGAGGGTATGTATGTAAGAATACCAATTTTATATCCGACGGCCAGATTCTACAATCACATGAAGATGAAGGGCACGTGGCGATCATCGGGTGGGGGAGGGAGTGTTCTGACACAAGGCCAAGAGTCTGACGTTGTGGATCCCGAGGCGTATCCACGTTGAAGAACGTGACGGGTGGATTTCAGTGCTTCTCTCGGAGACACCGTTGATGATGGGACGGGCCCACCGATTGGACGGCTATGATTGGATGGCTTTTGCTCTGGATTAAAGTTATAAAAGAGAAAGAAAGAGAGAAGCCGAGGTGGTGGTGGTGACTTTGCGTGCCTTGGAGGCGTTCTTGTTTTTTTTCTTTATTTATTTATTTTTTTATTTTTTTCTAATCTAATTTTTTTTATTAATTTTTTTAAAGTGATGGGACTTTTATATATTATTTTTAAGGTGGTGGGAAGGCGGAGGATCACGTGATGGGGTGTCAGCGATCATGTGCAGGTGGCTTCGCGCGTGTCAAAGAGCGGTGGCCAGTGACACGTGGCAGGTCGGGATGAATCCTATCCTCTTCCGCACGTGCCCCTTGCGACCTCCTGCGGGGTTGTCACGTGAGCGGAGGAATCATGAGATTTTTCTTTTTTTTTATACTATTGGGCTGATAATGGGCTTCTTTGCTGGGCTGGGATGGCTGGGCTGAAGTCATTGGAATCTTCATTTTGTTTGAAGTACTAGTGTTTATTTCTTTATTTGTTTATTTTGATTTAGTGAGTACAATTATGATAAATAATATTAGTAGTAATATTATATCATTTTGATACAATCATGAATCAATATTTATAACATTTTTAAATATGAAAAGTGCGTAATTAATATGATGAAATTTTACCCTAGCATGGCCAAAACAATAATATTATCACATTATTAATTTAATTTTTAGATTTATTATATAGAATAAAATTGGTTAATTTAGATTTCATATATTAAAACACTAATAGCAAGTCACTACTGACATTATTCATCATGAGTAAGGAGAGACTCTCACATCTTACCGTTGTATCAAAATTCACGCTAACTAAATATTGATTTTAAATATAAAATATTAACCAAATTTATGTGCTATATTTTAAAATTATATTTATGCAAAAAGTTTAATTTTAATAGGTTTCAACCAAATGATGCATATGCAACCCTAGTTATAACACATAGAACACACTTATGTACATTAATAAAAAAAATATTATGCAAACTATAGCATAATGTTATTTTATTTCTTTTTTCCAAGTGATATCATTTGCATTTGTGATTAAAAATGCGTAATAACTCCATTATAATGAGAAAAACCAATCACAAAATTGAACTCATTAATAATGGAGCATAAAATATAGAATCAACTAAATATATCAGTTAAAAGTTTTATTTAAAGAATACCTACTTTAGTACTTATAATAAAGAAAAAACTTAATCTTTAACTGTTAGTTAGAATCCAAAGGGGAAAAAACATTTGAGACAAATAATTAAAAATAAATAATGCTAAGGAGGATGCCCATCTCACATTATCGGATAAATTTTTTTTTGATAGAGCACCAAACTATGGTTCTTTTTTATTTTTGGGTTCAAACTTTAATTTGAATCAAAGTGGTTATCCAACTTTAATTTTATTTCACTGGGTGGTCACTTAAGGGAATTCGATCTATTTTTGATGATTGATGTTGAAAATTCTCTACCAAAAAATGAAATGGAATTGCTAGCTCAGCGAACGGCGTGTCATGTATGTCCTGACAAAAGAATTTCGGCATCTATATAAAAAAAAAGGGTCAAAATCTCTTGAATACCAACCCGATAGAACAAAATTGAAGTTGAATAAACATTTTGATTCAAATTGAAATTTAAATCCCAAAATGAGAAAAGACCATAGTATAGTACCCTGTCAAAAAAAATTACCCCACATTATCAAGGACATGATTAGAATGACCCTAGATTCTGAATGTCGATTGTTACACCAATGAAAGAATAAGTAATGAAGCCAGAGCCTAACATATTATAATTAATCCTAGATAAAATAATTGAAGAAGTAATATGTATAAACAAAGTTATAAAGGCCATCACCAAGCTTCCCATAAAAACATAGTAACATCATTAAAGTCTCTCTATCATAAGGAGAAATTTATGGTCAATATACAAGAGATTCCTTTGTTTGCCAAAATGTCCCATTGGAGCTATAAATTATTATTATAAGTATAATTGTAAGGGCCCACTACTTTAAAGAAGATGCAACTGCAAGGATTAACTTATGGGTCCGTTTGGTTAGAGGGAATGGGAATATGGAGATGGGGAAGGGGAAGGGGATGGGGAAGGGGATGGGAATATAAATAGGAAAAGGGGATTGGGGATGGGAACAAAAGTAATGTTTGGTTGGAGGGGATGGGGATAGGAATAGGATAGAGAATAAGAGAAAATTTTAGTAAAATTACTTTTTTACCCTTTAATATTTTAATTAAATTATATATCTTGTAAAAAAAAACAATTATTATTAAATAGCTTCAATTTCTATAAAAAAAATTAAAATGAGTTATTTATTTTCTAAATAAATTTTAAAATTTATACATTTTAATTGATGAATATAATTTGATTTTTTTTATTTAAAATAAATAAATATCCAAATTTAATTATTTTTTTAAATCACTAAATATAAATAATTCTAATATTTTAAAAAAATAAATACAATGTATAACATGTCATTTCTTAATTTTTCAGTCTAATACAATGTAAATATAAAAAAATACAATGTATAAATACAATGTAAATCATTAAAAATTTAAACAAATATAATATTATGAGGGGTAAAAGAGTCATTACCTCATCAAGGCATGCTCAATCCCCCCCAAAAATGAGGGGATGAGCATGAAGGGTTTGAGGGGCATGCACTCCCCCCTCATTCCCTTCCCATGCCCTTTGGTGCATGCCCAAACATGGGCATGCACATGCCACAAGGGTTGATCCCCAATCCTTGGGGATCAATCCTTGCATCCAAACATACCCATGTGTATTAAGTCATGCCTCAAGAGAGACCATCTAACAGGGCTAGTTATTTGGAATGTTTTGAATTGTCATGGTATGTTTTAATCAAGAATAGATTGAATCTTCTATACTTTTATGTTGGGTAAACTATGTCATGTATATATATATATATATATTAATTTTTAACTATCGAGCTGAACTACTATTTATAATGTAATACCATGTAAATCAACTCATGTCTAATAAGTATGGTTGAATATTAGATCGATTCAATTAATATTGTGTGGGTGGTTATTGTATGAATTATATCATTCTTTGGGTTAAGTGTTTATTTATTTATTTATTTTTGCCATTTTATTGGAATTTATTGCCATTTATTGGGATGTTGTACATTGGCAATGTTTGTCTAGTGTTTATGTGGTAGATTTTCATGTTATACTGTTGTCAAATATTTTTGTGTCTCTTTTGTATTAAAACTTGAAGCAGTTCCAATGGAATTTTTATTCATTGTTTTAAAATTACTTAAATGCATGTTTTGACCTATTTTCATCTTATGCGTATATTTCCTGAGTATATAACAAAAATAAAAGATATTCTTTTCATATTTATCCCCCATTTTTATGGGTAGGGCTCTAATATTTGAAAAGTAACCAATTTCTTTTTAAATGTATGATTAACACAAAAAGTATTTTGGAAATTCAGGTTTCTAGTATGGTTATATTTCCATACAAATATTATGTATACTGAACATGTAAAAACAAATTGTATGCCAAGTTTTAAATATAAATTACTAATAAACTATATAAAGTGTTTTAATATTTTTAAAAATAAATTTTTGACAATTATATTTCCAATGATGCATACTTTTTTTCACCGTTGCAATAAATGAGCAGTAGGATATTTAATTCTTATGTAGAAGATTGAGAGTTCAACTTTCACTCATGGTTAAGATGAAGTAATAAAAATAATGAGGAAGTTTGTCCACATTGTTAAAAAAAAAAAAAACTTTAAATTTTCATGTCAAAACTATGCTTTTGGATCTAAATTTTTTAAAATATTATAATGCAAGAAAAATATTATTTATTCTCATCCTGCCCCTGAAATATATACACCTTTTATTAAAAAAAAACTCTCATAATTGCATATATTCCCTTATAAAATTTATAATTACTAAACACTTTGACATATACACTGAAAAACTAGCACAACAATAGAGATGATAATCGGATCCAAATTTAATGGGTACCTTCAAAAATACCTATGATGGGTAGGGTTAATACCCACCTAATCGGTATGGGATTGGTATCGATATAATAAGTACTATAGTACCCATACCTATTTACCAACATAATATATATATATATATGTTTTATTTATTTTTTTATTTAATTAAAATAAACATATTACGTTAATAGCCAAAGAGATGTTTCGGATTTATGAGGAAAAAGCCCAAACTCTTTTCAATGTTTTCACTTTCAATTTTTTCTTTTTCTAACTGTGCATGTATTGTTCAGATACTACTTGGGAGTTTGTCACCAATCTTAATTATCGGTTAACTAAATTGAGGTTAATGAGGATGTGTATGGTGATGTGGGTACTCTAACGGTTGTGTTAAAATTATTATTATGAGATGGGCATGGATAATTTTTAAAATACGGGTATGGGACCCCATTGACATATCTCTACATGGCAGGGATATATTTGCAAAAAAGGCAGGGATACATTTGCAAAAAAAAAGCACAAAAAAATTTTAAAGAAAAAGAAAAAGAAAAACCTCTGGCAAATGTAATAATCGAAAATTATCCTTTTTTTTAATAAAAATAAAATAATAATAATAATAAATAATAAATAAATAAAAAAAGATCCTTTGGTCAATGATTTAAAAACCGGACCGGACCGGCCGGTTGAACCGGTTGAACCGGGGAACCGACCGATAAACCGGTCCGATTACTCACATAAAATAGTAGAAGAACCGGGTCAGGGCGGTTCAACCGGTTCAACCGGTGAACCGAGTGAACCAGTTGAACCGGACCGACCAATTTATTAATTAAATTATTTAATTAGTTTATTTATTTTATAATTAAAAAAACTTAAATAAAGTTAATAAACTCATTAACTCGGTCCAAATTTCAAAAAAAGGCAAAAAAAGTCACAAAAATACTTGAAGATATTAATATATTATGATTTATTATCATTAATTTATTATAATTAACTTATAATTTTACGCTAATCAACAATTAAATCATTAAAATTAAAGTATTAAAGTATTAAACCAAACATTTCAATGGTTTGGTTTTTATTTTTTAATCATTATTGTTGTTGTATACTTGTATACTTATATTTTATTTAATTCTTTATTTTTAATATTTGTTGTATAGTTGTATCCTTGTATATTTGTATTTTAAAAATTTTAATTTTATATAAAGTTAAGACTTTGTGACCTTATAAAGGTAATTTAAATTTGCAATATGTAATTTTGTATCTTTTTTATTATTTTTTCTTTATTTTTGAAGTTATTTTTACTTATTTATTATTATTATTTTAATTTTTAAATATTTATTTATTTGAAAAAATTAAATCCGGTTGAACAATTTTAATAACGTCAAGAGTTATTAATCAAGAGTTATTCACTAATATGAATGGGCATTTTTGTTGATTTTTTTGAATTTTTTTTATAATTTTATGATTTTTTTGACATTTCTTATTTTAACAAAAATTTAAAAAAATAAAAAATGTTGGACCGGCCGGTCGAACCGGTTGGACCGGTTGAACCGCGAACCGGTTGGCCAACCGGTTCACCAACCGGTCCGGTTTTTAAATCCTTGCCTTTGGTTCGTTTGTCACATAGAGAACGATCTCTTCTCAAGGCCCTCTCGAGAATCCCAAAGCTTGGCTTTTTAGGGCTTCTTCGATTCTCAACAATGGAGGAGGACCTCCACAACGGAAGCGGCGAAGACGAAGGCGAAGACGAAGGCGATCTCTCCAGCTGCTGCCTTGATCTTACTAGCTTTCAGCTTCACGATCTCGGCGATGTCGAGATCCCCGAGGAGTTGGTGGAACTCGATCTCACCGCCAACCGGCTATCCGTTCTCGACCCCAGAATCGGCCGGCTCTCGCGGTTGAGGAAGCTGTCCTTGCGGCAGAACCTCTTCGATGATGAGGGTGTTGATCCTATTTCTCAGTGGGATTCAATCCCTGGCTTGCAGGTTTGGCGCTTGAATCGTATCTTCTAGTTTTTTTTATTAATAATGTGTTGTTTCGATTCGTCGGTCTATTGCATGAAGGGAAATAATTGAAAGCTGCAAAGGTGATTGTTTTGTGGTGTTTTTTTAATGATTTTGTCAGCGATTTTGATGTGTTTTGTGTGGTATGTGATGATTATTATTAGAAATTTGCTTCGTGTTGGATCTAATCCTTGCTTAATCTTGTGACAAAGAAAGTTGAAGTTTTGTCAATGTTTATGGTGTCTTAGCTTTGGTTTGGCGTGAGTTATATGAGATGATTATTTGCCCATCATATCGAATAGGAAATATATGTTTTTATCTTCCCGGACTATTTCTCCAAATGTTCACAATAAGAATCAAAGATATGGAATGCGATGAAATGTCAAATGATAACGATGAGCACACAGAGATGAGTGCGCTTTTGTGTTCGTAAGAATAAGTTGTGAGACTGGCGAATAAAGGAGACATGCTTGTAATAAATAGCCACATCATTTTCTTGTTTGTTTATGCTCAATGCTTTGATGTGCGGCGGATAGAGGGGGTGAGGCAGGTCCTGAATAAGGGTAGGCTCAATAGAATTAGCTGTATAAACATAATATTCTGACAGTGCTTCTGAAAGCTCACATCATGGTTATGGCCATGTTTTTTAGAATTTTTTTTTGAAGTGCGACTTATGATTTCATCAAAATAATAGAAGTAGAAGTCATAATAACTGATACCAAGTTAATTTGGCCAATCGAATATGTCCGATAAACAAATGTGTATGTGTGTGTATTGTGTTGCTTGATGTCATGGACAGCTTGCTTGTCTGCTGGAAGAATCCCAGCATTTTTGGTTGAGGATTGGCGCTGCCGTATACTTTTGGAGTGGCTCCATTTGTACATATTAGCCTGGTTAAGATTTGTTATTAATAAAACCTAGTTGTTCTTAAAACAAAAGAGTAAGAAAACTCATGATATTCTTTTCTTGTTCTCCATTTTTAAGTAAATGCTTGTTTTCTTGTGCAGGAACTTGTTCTTAGAGACAACAAACTCACAAAAATTCCTGATGTCAGCATTTTCAAGGGCCTTCTGATATTTGATGTCTCGTTTAATGAGGTTTCTTCCTTAAATGGTTTGTCCAAGGTCTCAAATACACTTAAGGAGCTTTATGTTTCCAAGAATGAAGTGACCAGAATGGAGGAGGTTGAACATTTGCATGCATTGCAAATTCTTGAATTAGGTTCAAACAGATTAAGGGTATGATTTCTGCTAGATTTGCCTCCCAGAAAGTTTTGGAAGAGTACTTTTTCAAAGCTAGTTAGTTACCTTTGGAATTTTCTGTATTTTGGGTTCTTTATTAAATCTACTACTATTTTTTTCCTATTATTTTTAGTTTCTTTTTACTTATTAAATATGTTCCTTATCATAGGTAATGGAGAACCTGGAAGCCTTGACAAATTTACAGGAGCTGTGGCTGGGGCGAAATCGCATCAGGAGTGTGAATTTGTGTGGTCTTAAGTGTATAAGAAAAATAAGCCTGCAGAGCAATCGGCTGACATCCATGGCAGGATTTCAAGTAGGGAATTCCGAGAGATCTTGCTCATAACCTGGGAACTCATCTTTCTATTAAGGTAAAATTTATTTTTTATTTGTTTTATGCTTTTCTTTCAGGAGTGTGTTGCACTAGAAGAACTTTATCTGAGCCACAATGGAATCACAAAGATGGAAGGTTTATCTACCTTAATAAATCTTCGCGTGCTGGATGTTTCTGCGAACAAACTTACTTCAATCAATGATATTGAAAACTTGACAATGTAAAATTCTGTTCCTTTATTTGTATTTCTTGGTGGTTGGGTTAGTTTCTTCATTTCTTAACTACTGAATTATCATCATAATATGCAGGTTGGAGGACTTATGGCTTAATGATAACCAGATAGCATCATTGGAAGGTGTTGATTTAGCCGTAGCAGGCTCAAGGGAGAAGCTAACAACCATATATCTCGAGCGCAACCCATGCGTAAGATTTTTATTTTTTTCACACAATTTTTTTAATTGATTTTTTATTGTTGGTCAAGATTAACTGATTTCAAGTTTCGTTAATCATATAGCACTAATTGCATTTCTTGATAGAATTTTGAATGCATTGATAAATATTGCGAATAGATATCAGGTGATCTTTTACTATGAGCTACGTTAGTTTTAGTGCTTTATACCTAGTTATGCCTTGAGGCGATAATCTGATCTATACCATGTTTAAGTTTTGGATCTGATCTTTCCAATGTTGATCTATACCTCAATCCAAAGGATAGTTTGATGAATAGGAAAAGGCCATCAGTATGGATTAGTGTTATAGACTGGTTCATTGAAGTTGTAGAAGTACTTATTATTGACAGTTGAATATAAATGTGTGAAAAATTAAATTAATTGATGGCTAGTGGATTGGTCCATTTGCCCACTTTTATTCATCATGGTATTTAGAGACCAGTTAGTTTACACATCTCCGATTTTCCTGGTTTTCTCACTGAATTCAGGAAATAAACTCTTGCCCTTTGTTGCAACTCCTTTTCACGAGCTGTGTGAGTTCAATGTGGCATTTTTCTTCTGCAACTGTGTAATCACAGATATAAGTCCTCTGATAAAGATGGGAGCTTATATTTGTTATACTTGTGACTGCTGAGATCAAGATCAACTTTACATATCTGTGATAATGAGATCTGTAATGGTGTTTGGGTATTTAAAGGTAAGCTGTCCTTAACAATCAAAGTTCACATCTAATCTGTTGGTTATTTAGTATATGCACTTCTCCCCACAACTCTCATGTTCAAGATTTTCCATATCTTAGCAATTTTGCTTAGGTTATCCTCAAATGATTCTTGATAAACCTCCCTGAATCTGTTACAGCTTTGGCCCTAGTGACTCAAAGAAGTGTCAAAGAACCCTAGAGATAAGAATTTTATTAGTTTTCTTCGAAGTTTGAACACTGAAAAGAAATGGCTGATGACGTGTCTAATTAGTCACACACCCACACAGTATACGAAATCAAGATTGCCATTTTTATTTTCTTAAGAATCATGCATGGATTTTTTGTTTGAGAGGTGTTATCACATGATCCATTATACTCATTCTAAAATCCTCTTTGATGGGCCCCCTTTTGCAGGGAAATTCTCAAGATTATTCGAGCACATTGAAGCAGTTCTTTCCAAACCTCCAACAAATCGACTCAGATATTTTTATTTGAGGGAGTGAGTTCTTCATTTCTTGCCACCTGATGATAAAGGACGCCTTTAAATACACCCAGTTGTTGCTCATGATAATTGATTGGGGGCAACAGGTTTTTAATGCTTCTTTTTTGTAAACTTAAGACCTCCAATTTTGATCCTCGTGCTGTAAAATCTGTTGACGTATTCCCTTCAGCATTGCTGCTCTGCATTTTGCACACTAAAAAAATTTGGCACAACTAATAATAGAAATGATATTTATTTTATTCTTTTGATGCTGATGTAAATTCAAATGCTACTGCTGAGCCTGGTTGAATGGAGTAAAACTCATTTTTAAAATTCTTTGTTTTCCATTTTCTCAAATTTCCATTACTCTGTACTTCTCCTTGATGGATGATGGCTTTGACAGAAGTACGTAATTTTAGGACTGTACTGTTCTTGTCTATTTAAATTTTGCTGTAATTAGACATTCATTATAAGCGTAATTAGACATTCATTATAAGTCAACCTTGATGCCATGAACAGGGATAAATATATCAAAATTTCAATGAAGGTTACACCATGTTATATAGAAAGATATGTATATATATTAGCTTAGTTTTTATTGGTGCAGTTTTATCTCATGGTAGGTTAAAATTAGTTGGTTTTATCCAATATTACAGGAAAGCAAACCATTTAATTGCATTTCAATTCTGAAGTTCAGTCAGGTATGTATATATATATGCACATTCCTGCCTTAGACTTATTGTTTGTATGACTTCTGTCACTGTTGTAATGCAGCAATGAGGTTTTAAGATCCAAGACTAACTAACGAGGGACATGAAAAGACTCACACCAACTCAAGGGTCTGGCCTTTTTTCGTAGGACTCGGATGTTAGGATCAATGTCAGTTGATTTAATTAGCCACTTGACGCAATTGGTCCAAATTTGCTTTAAGAAGCCCGCCCCATGGACTGTGAGTTGTGGCTCATATATATATATATATGTGTGTGATTATATGATTAGACCTTTGGTGTTATTAGAGTTAGCTGCAAGAATTGACCTGCAATGAAGATCATTTATATATACTTGCAATTAGTGTGGCCCTTTTATTGAATTCTCTAACTTTGTGGCTTGTTTTAATGGGTATTAAAGGATCAATGAGCTTGAGGAAAAAGTTGGCTTATTCCTGTTTATATGTTTATATTGCCTTATTTTCTGATGTAGGCTAATCTTATATACTGTTTGACTAGCGGATAAGAGCGAGTATTTGATTATTATAATCAAATATAATCATCATTTCTTGCTTAATTTGGTTGGGCTTATAGCTAAACAGATTAATGATCCTTACTATTCCAAATGCATGATATATATATATATATATAGTTGACATTGTTCTTACAAGCTGTTATTGTTAGGTTCTAATAGATCCAAAGCTCATGATTTCTCTATTTAGGGTTGACATGGATGATCATG
>NW_024086871.1:0-21869 GCF_009730915.1 Dioscorea cayenensis subsp. rotundata | reverse complement strand
TAGGGAAAATTATTGTTTACCCTCGATAATTTCAAAAACTTCCCAAATGTACGTGAGTCTAGATACCCTCGACAACCCTTCCTTTATTGCTTTCACTTCCTTTTACCCCTCAGACATGAAATTCCATCATCGCTCTTAAACCTTGCAGACACATCATTCTTTTTCAGATCTCAGACGACTCATTTCTAAACAGAGACTCATTTTTTTAAATGTAGAGCTCATTTCTTAAATGAAAACCCTTATTTCTTAAACAAAAACTCATTTCTTAAACGTAAAAACTCATTTTTTTAAACAGAAACCCTCATTTTTTTAAACATAAAACTCATTTTTTTAAACAAAAACATTAATATTTAAACAGAAAAACAAATATTTACGTGATAAATTAATCCTGGATATAAAAATCAATTAATCTTGGTCACTCAGTACATATTTAAATAGAAACAACGATATTTAAGCACTTTTTAAACGTAAACGCAATATATTAAACGTAAAACATCGATAGTTAAACAAAAGACAAACAAGCATATAAACAGTAGAACTCATTTCTTAAACAGAGAGCTTTATTTTTAAACAGAGACCCTCATCGAGTAGGGACATCGAGTATCTCATCGTCACGATCTCGCGCGAACGCTGAGGCCGAGCTCGATCCGGGCGAGCGATCTCGGCGCTGGCCCGCCGCGTGGGGTCTTAAAGGAGAAATCTTTATCGGCGCTGGCGATCCGGTCTAGCGACGCTCGCTCGGCTCGGAGTGGTGAGGTCTTCGGTGGCGACGCTCGGATAAGACGAGTCAACTCGAACGAACCATTCTCGATCGCGGAGATCGCGAACATGGATAGCAATAGGGTTAGGGTTAGGGATCATTCCGGGGTTTCGATCCATGGCGCCTAAGTCGCGACGGAACGGAGGGAGGAAGTGGAGCCGATGAGGGGTTCGATCTCGCCGCCTTCGCCTTCGCCTTCATCGCCTTTCCCCCGCCGTCGACCCTCATCTCTTTCATCTTCTTCGCTGCCGACCTCGGGAAGACCGCGATGCTCCCTCGCTCGTCGAGCGAAGGCATCGAAAGGTTGCACTCGTACATATTTAAATAGAAACAACGATATTTAAGCACTTTTTTTAAACATAAACGCAATATATTAAACGTAAAACATCGATAGTTAAACAAAGACAAACAAGCATATAAACGTAGAACTCATTTCTTAAACGAGAACTCATTTCTTAAATGTAGAGCTTATTTTTTTAAACGAGACCCTCACTGAGTAGGGACATCGAGTATCTCATCGTCACGATCTCCGCGAACGCTGAGTGCCGAGCTCCGGATCCGGCGAGCGATCTCGGCAGGTCGCCCGCTCGTGGGGTCTTAAAGGAGAAATCTTTATCGGCGCTGGGCGATCCGGCTGGCGACGCTCCTACTGGCCTGGAGTGGTGAGGTCTCTGCGGCGACGCTCTGATAAGACGGGTCGAACTCGAATCTGAACCATTCTCGATCGCTGGAGACCGCAACATGGATAGCAATAGGGTTAGGGGTTAGGAATCATTCCGGGTTCGATCCATGGCGCCTAAGTCGCGGCGATGGAACGGAGGGAGGAAGCGGCGCGACGAGCTGCTCGATCTCGCCGCCTTCGCCTTCGCCTTCATCGCCTTCCCCGCTGCCGACCTCATCTCTTTCATCTTCTTCGCCGCCGACCCTCGGGAAGACCGCGATGCTTCGTCGTCGAGCGAAGGCATCGAAAGGTTGCAGACCTTTTTCTCTCGAACTTGAAATCCCATTTTTCACGCAACGTGATCGCGATCGTGGAAATGACGCTGCTTTGTCTCACTCGACCCAAATTTAACCGCAATAAAGAGATTTTCGGGGGTGATAAATACACCACAAAAAACTCATTTCTTAAACAGAGACCTCATTTTTTTTAAAAAAAACCTCATTTCTTAAACAGAAAACTCATTTCTTAAACAGAGACCTCATTTTTTTAAACAGAAACATCATTTCTTAAACAGAAAACTCATTCCTTAAACAGAAAACTCAATTTTTTAAACAAAAAACTCATTTTTTTAAATAGAAAACTCATTTTTTAAACAGGAAACTCATTTTTTTAAAAGAGAACCTCATACCTCATATTTTAAATAGAGCTTCATTTTCAAATAGAAACTCATCAGACTCCAAGGGCATTATAGTCAAACCCCGTCACACTTGCCACAACTTCCCAATGCAAGGGACAATTTCAGTCCAAAAATTCCAAATTAACTCTATCAATCACTATTAGATGTCTGTGGGGTTTAAAAATCATCAGATTCAAAAGCGAATGGGCTGTGAGCAGTCAAAAACTAACGTGTGCTTTTTAGCGAATATCGCAAACTTAGGCTGTTTTTGGCAATTTCCACTTTTTTTTATTGAAGTAAACAATTTGATAGTGCTAAGATTTTTTTAGAAAATCATAGGAATGGGAAAAAATGTTTTTTTTAATCAAGAAACCGCCAATCTTGGTGTTTATGCTTCTATTGGTCTTGAACTAACACTTGGACTTGATTTTTCGGGAAATGTGAAATATATAATTTGGATTTTTTTTAAAAAAATTTCTATAGTTACATTACATGTTTGATACCCACCAAAAAAAAACACTGATATAAGTGCACTAATAAAAAAAAACTCTAAATAAATATTTGTTTCATAAACCAATTTAAATATACTCTTAATTGATTGAACTTATATAAATATATTAAAATTAGTTGATCGAGCTGATATAGATATACTAAAATTAGCTTATCGAGCAAATATAGATATAATAAAAATATTTAACATGTCACGCAATACATTATGCTGCCTAATATATCTTATTAACATTATTAAAAATAAAGCAATTTAATTTTAAAATTAAAATGCCTCATTTTTTATTTAGCAACTAAATTTGTGAAAATAACATGATGTAAATAGTGTGCTTTTGTATAATAATTATATAATTATGTATGTAATTAGTAGCATCGCAAAGATATTTAGAACATGTGGTCCATTGTTTGATTAAGTCTATGTTTGATAAAAATGAATCATTTTTGTGACTTAATAAATTTATTTGCCAAAAATTTATTGCTAAAATGGACGATATGCCACTAGAAATCCTTTTAAAAGTTTTAAAGAAAATAATATTATATTAGTCACGTGCAATGCACATGCTGTATTTAATTTAAATAAGAATTGAAGCATCTAATGGTCTATAGTTAAACTTTAATACAAATAAATATTTGGGCTAATAAATGAAGTTGTAATTAACTAAAATCTAAAATTTTAAGATATTTGAACAACTTGTGTTTTTTTAATTAAACATAATCATTTTTTTAGTGATATACAAAAAGTTATAAGAAACTCACATAATTAACTCGATATTAAACCTGAATTTTCACCAAAAAAAAAATTATTATTATTATTATTATTATTATTATTATTATTATTATTTGATAAGGCCACAAGCACCGGCAAACGAACGAACAAATATGTACAAATATGTAATAATTACGGTGGCTTAACGACCTCGTAAGGATAAATCTTTTATCATGAAACTCTAAAGGGATGAATATTGTTCCTCCAATACGAGATTTGCATCAGGACTAGTAAACAGTATTGAAAAAAAATACTTGGTCCTAATGTACAATGTGTAAATAATACTGATATATAAAACCTATAAAAGTAAAATTTAAAATTCTTGTTTATTTACACATTTTACAATGAGTTACCACTAAACTACTCATGGTTTTAAAAAAATAATTAGAAAATAAAAAATTGAAAGTATGAATTAAATGATGAAAAGTATATATATATATTATGTAATCTATTTATATATAATGTATATAAAAATGATTAAAAAATAGAAAAGAGTGAATGGGATCAAGTGAACATGCGCACTATTAGAGGTATATATATTGAGAAAATCCATGACTCATTACCCCCCGCCATGTGATCTTTCTCCCTTTCTCACTCTTAATTGTTGCCCATCTATGCGTGCATGCTACTTGTAATTTTATTGGTCTTATATATATATATATATATATTTCCAACCAAGGAAAAATGCATGAATGTAGCTTCTCTAGGTTTCCCAAAACCATGCATTGGCCTTCCTCATTATTTTGCATTAATATTTTGGAAATATATATATATATATATATATATATTATATACACACTTATTTACTCACTTCGTTTCATAATAAATATCACATTTGAAAATTATCTTCTTTTCTAATTATTTATTATTTTTAAAAATTCTATAAACATTAATTTTTTTTTTTCTCAATTATACTCATTTTCTCATTTAGAGTTAACAACGTTCTATCATAAAATTTTTTAGATTTTATAACTTTTAGTCTTTTATTAATAATTTTAATATTTGTGTAAATCTCAAATATGACAATTAATATAAAACGTAGAGAGTATTATATTTATTTATTAAGATTGTCAACAAACAGGAGTACAATAATGAAATACCAAGTACTTTATTTCATCAGTGGTATCTATTATATATATATATATATAGGTCAATCTCGTGGAAACAATTTGCACATACCAACTTCCAGCCTAATCGGACCTTTTCGGTATGAGAAGGTTTGGTCTACTTCGGAGGGGTTTCATGATTTGGTGAAACTATGGTGGGACGAGAGCACACATAGGGGGTGTGGTGCGTTTATTCTGTCTAAGAAAATTGCGGGGGTCAGGGAGCGCTTGCGTCAGTGGGCTAAATTCAGCTTTGGGTCGATCAAACTGAAAAAATTAGCCTTGATGCAGGAAATGGAGGTTCTGGACACGGCTAAGGAATCAAGATGCCTTACTCTCGGTGAGCTCCAGATAGAAAATGATATTCTATTGAAGCTTGAGGATATCCGCAAGCAGGAAGAGGTCTATTGGAAACAAAGATCGAGGACTCAATGGATCAAAGAGGGAGATGAAAACACAAAATTCTTCCATGCGGTGGCGAACGGTCGGAAGAATCGCAACTTCATCCCGGGCCTTAACCAGGGAGGGACTACGATTGTGGACCCCAGTGAAATTGGGAAAGTGTTCAGTGCACATTTTAAGCAATCCTTTGGTAGTCAGCGGGATTTTAGAATGAGGGTCGATCTCCAACATCTATTTCAATTGAAGAACCCAGTGGATCTGTCTATGTTGGAAGATCCGTTCACTATCGAAGAAATTAAAAGGGCAGTGTTTGAGTTAGGTAGTGATAAATCCCCAGGGCCTGATGGTTTTCCTATTCATTTCTTCAAGCAATTTTGCGAATTGGTTAGTGGGGACCTCAGTTTGCTATGTGAGGATTTCTATTGGCATCGTGCTAATCTGGAGCGGATTAATTGGGCTAGTATCGCGCTTATTCCTAAGGTGGATACTCCGGAGACCCCGGGGGATTTTAGACCCATTAGCCTGATTAACTCTTCGCTTAAAATTATCTCTAAAGTATTAGCTTCGAGGTTGAGTAAGGTGATGAATCAGTTAGTGGACAAAGAGCAATCTGCTTTTCTCAAAGGGAGGTGTATCATTGATAATATTAGCAGATGGAGGAACTTATTTTTCGGTGATTCATAAGAGGAGGTTGCAGTCATATTTTTGAAAGTTGATTTCAATAAAGGCGTTCGATCGTGTAGATTGGGGTTTTTCTCTCGGATCTACCGAGAGCTAGGGGCTTTGGGGAACGTTGGATTGGTTGGATCAAATGCATTCTGGTATCTTCGAAAGCGTCAATTTTGGTTAATGGCTCACCTAACGGTTATGTTCGCTACAAAAGCGGGCTTCGTCAAGGAGATCCATTATCACCTTTGTTGTTCGTATTGGTTACGGATGTTTTGAGTTCTATGTTTGCTCATGCCCTGAGATCTAGGATCCTGGTGGGGGTTCCCCTAGGGGAATTTGGCAGTAGATGTAATCTACATTATGCTGACGACCTGCTTGTTTTGACAATGGGAGGTCTGGAGGATCTGAGGATTGTGAAATTAATTCTTTATTTGTTTGAGGGGATGGCAGGTTTAGCTACCAATTTCTCGAAAACGTGCCTTTTTTCTTCGACTTTGGGGAAGCTCCCTGAGAGAGATGCGGAGGAAACACTTAGCTGTGCCAGGGGATTGCTTCCAGTCACGTATCTTGGTATCCCGATCTCTGGGAGAAGGCCAAGGAAACAAGATTGGGAGGGGCTTATTGCTAAGGTTAGGAAAAGGCTGGCGTCGTGGAAAGTGAGGCACGTTTCCCTGGTGAGTCGCCCTTAACTGGTCAATCGCGGTTCTACTCGCAATACCTACATATTGGATGTCCATATTCAGGCTACCTGGTTGGGTCATTAAAGCGATTGACCGGATTAGACGTGACTTTCTCTGGTCTGGGGCGGACTTTGACCACCCGAGATGCAGACTTATTAGTTGGCAAAACATCTGTCGTGGACGTGACCAAGGGGGTTGGGGTATATTGGATCTCAATAACTTCAATCACGCGCTTGTGGGAAAGTGGTGGTGGAAATTTTTGACTGATTCAGGATGGTGTGGTGCGGATGTTATTCAATTCAACTACGGCATGGCCCGATGGAATATGTTCTCTAGGCATTCGGGTCGGATGTCTTTCTTCTGGAAAGGAGTTGTGAGTTGTCTTCCGGCCTTTAGGAGCTGTATTGTCCATGGGATTGGAGCAGGGAGGGAGACTTTATTTTGGAAAGATAACTGGCTAAATGGCAGAGCACCTATGTATATTTGGCAGGAGGAATTTCGTAGAGCTATTGAAACTTTTGGCACTGTGCGGGATCTAATATCACTGTTATACCAGCCTCCATTCTGTTATGAGGTGGATGTCATTTCGTTCAGGGAACGATGGAGATCGCAGGAAGGGGTGTTAGGGGACATAAAAAGATGGCGTTTGACTGGGAATGGTAGTTTCACTGTTAAATCTTTTTATACCTTCCTGAACGACGGTGGGCTGCGTTGCCCGGTGGCGAAGTTTTTTTGGAAGAGTACTTGCCCGAAAATAATCAATATTTTTAATTTGTTAGCTTGGAAAAATAGGATCCTCACTTTGGCGAACTTGGAAACTAGAAGGTGCAATCGGCTTCCAACTGCTACCTGTGTGTTGTGTCACGCGGCAATTGAGACAGTAGATCATCTCTTCTTACATTGCTCGATGGCGAAGCTGGTGTGGAGTTATTTTAGCAGATTGTTCAAGCTTCCCGAGCCGCCTAATAGCCTGCTTCAGTTATGGAGTGATTGGAGGTTATCGATCAGACCGGACTATAGAGAGTTAGGGGTCTTAATTGTGAAGTCGATTGTGTGGAACATCTGGCTTGTTAGAAATGGTTGCATGTTTAATGCTAAATTGATGTCTGCTCATGTGCTTTTAATGAAGATTGATCGTATGTTATTATCCTGGTTTTCTACAGCTCCTGAGAAATCGAGAGCCAAGATGGAGGAACATTCTTCTACAATCAGGCGTAGCCTGGAGTTCCTTACTTCCACTGGGGAGGAGCAAGGTGGAGCATCGTTTCGGGATCTTTGGGGCTCGACACGCATCATCTTGGCTAGTTAATTGTATTTGTGGTGGGGGTCGGTGGGGTGGGGGAGGTTGTTCCTTATCTCGTTTTGTATCTTTTGGTTTCCTTTAGTTTACATTCCATCTGCTTGTGGTTCGTTTTTGGCGCCCTCTTTGCTCATTAGGGGCATTGCTGTATCTTTGTTTTTCCCTTTGCTTTTAATAGAGTGGTTTATCCACCTTTTCAAAAAAATTTGCACATACCATTAAATATATTTTAAAATTTTTATAGAACATAAAATAATAGGGAAAATGTTATTTTTCACCATTTGTAAGAATCTAAGATTTATATAATAATAATAATAATAATAATAATAATAATAATAATGTATAAACTATATATATAATTGATCCAATAAATATAAAAAAGCATAATATCATGATTTATTTGGAATATTAAAAAAATGATATATTATTATTATTTTGAGAGGAGGAAAACACATGCATATATTAATTGATAATTATTCGTGTGATGACAAATGGTGTGTGATTAGGTGGTAGCTCTCAAATGCACACCATATGCCAGAATATTGTAGGACCTCCAGAGTCACTGAAACTGATAATTAAACGTAGCATGAAATTTATTTGGCCTTTTGTCTATCAATACATCTGAATTGCATCAATAATTATTCTTTTATTTATCTGTATTATTTTCTTTTTTACTTACTTTTCCCCAAAATTAATACATAATAATTACAGTTACATGCGACTATGATGGCACAAAACGCAAACCATGTATTTTTTTTTAAATAACTCTTAATACACATTTAGTTTCTTAAAATCATAATAATTTCAATGTTATTATTATTTATTATACTAGCATTTATTATTATTATTATTATTATTATTATTATTATTATTATTATTATTATAAATGGGAAAGAGTACATGTGAGTAAGTCTAGAAGGGAGAACCCATGATAACAACATCCCAAGTTGGTTAGGTTGGCTTTCAAGTATTAAAACTCAAAATGAAAAAGGGTCCATGCTTATCACTCATTCACTCTTTGTGCTTGAGTGCCACACTGCTTGAGAATTGAGTGACTTACTTTCAAGCCAATATCAATCACACCCTCTTATAAAAATCACAATTTTCTTTTATCCAAACACTAAATTCAGTATATTTTTCACTATATAACAAAATTTAAAAAAAAAACCAAAATTAGAGAGCTTCTTTAATTTTCTTTTTCCCACTAAAAATTAGAGCAGGCCAGCTAAACATAAAAAACAAACGCTTCAAAAACGAAATTTAAAAAGTTTTTTTTTAAAAAAAAGGAAAAATAAAAATAAAAAAGCAAAGCTCAGGCTCTACTTCACCTTCAGATAAGCTGCCGGAAATCGATGCCAATGTGATCGTGAATCAAGAACTCATCGGCGTCGGCATTGACGACCTCCTCCGGCCCTAGCCGGAGCTGCTCCTGCTCCTTCTGGCGCCGAAGCTGGAGCACTTTCCGGTGAGAGTTCGAGTGCTCGGAGACGACGAACGTGGGACTCGCCGCCGGCCGGTACTCCGGCACCAACCTTCCCGATTTATACCTCACACCGCACGCGTTGCACAGCGTCTTTGGCCCCATAGGCCCGGCCCTCCATTGCGGCGTCTCCTCCGAATCACAGTGCAAGCACTTCCTTTTCACCGTCGCCGTCGAAAAATCCTTCTTCTTCACCGGCTTCGGCTGCGGCAGCGGAGGCGGCGGTGCCGCCACAGCGATGGGTTCCAATTCTGAGGATGAGCTTGAGGAGAATCGGGAGGCGCGATGACCACGAGACGTTCGCCGCGCGCGATCGCTTGCTGCGCATTCTCCCACGCGCCGGCGTCCCCGTGGCTGAGCTCGGCGCCGACACCGTGCCGGAGGATGATGACTTGACGCCGGAGATGAGATGAAGCTTCTCGATGTCCTCGCTGGAGAACGTCTCTTCCCCCAAATTCGTTATCCATTCCAACTCCGCGAGCTCATCAAACTTTTTTTTTTTTTTTCAAAATAAATAAATAAATCCAGAAAAATTCACGAAAATGTTGAATAATTCGACTGAGAAATGCAATGATTTCTTAATTTCCGAAATTAGAAATCAAAGAAATTGGAAAAAAGAGCGAAAGAGATACCGCCGGCTCGGAGAGGTCGCCGGAGAAGCGGAATTCGGAGGGAAACTGGCGTCAGGGGCCGGAGAAGGAGGAGTTACAGCTATCCACGGCGGTGATTACGGACACCGACGATGAATCCGCTGAGTTCCCGGCGATGGTTTCGTAAACGTCGGTGCCGATGAAGGCCTCCTCTTCGTCTTCATCCTCGTTGGAGAAATCGAGAAGGTCCTCGACGACGAAGTGGTCCCCTTGCTTCTCCGGCCCTAACTGGCCGCCGACGACGCCCCGGTGGTAGCTGCCGATGAAGGATTCCGGCAGTTCCATTGGAAACGAGACGAGGGTTTCAGAGAGGAAGACGGGAGTTAGGGTTTATTGAATGCGTTTTCGAAGTGAAAGCCGAGAAAGAGAGAGCTCTCGGAGTCCAATCCAAGCCAGTAAATAAAGCAAAATGTAGGGTGTAAACTGTAAAATAAATAAATAATAAAAATCATACGGATAATTCTTGTTTTTTTAGACAATTGTTTTATTTTAAAATATATATATATATATTTTAAAATTAGTGAAAAAAAAAAGTTTGTATGGGTGATTTTGGGTTTTAGATAAACAATATAAATTATTAAGTAAATTTTACTATCTCAATAAAATATATTTGTAAAATTAGTAAAATCCGACAGCTAAAGAACATGACACCACATCGAATGCAAGTTAAGGAAATGACTATTTTACCCCTTTAATATTATAGTAGTGTAACTAGTTGTTCGCTTAAACAAGAAGAGGTTAATTTAATTAATTAATTTAATTTAATTGGAGGATTAAGGAGGAATTAAATAATAATTAATTGAATATTAAAAATGAGTAATGCGAGGAACCTCCATCCTTAGGAACCGATCTCGCAGTGTTTGTCCGCCCGACTCGTGGCCGGGATTCGTCTCTTCATCTGCCCTCTCTCGGGAAACGCGTCCCCCTCCTCTCCCTAACTTTATTTAATCCCTTAATTAACCTCCTTTTTTGATCTTTAGCTATCTAACCATGTTCTCTTATCATGGATTTTTGCATTTTAAGACCTCTAAAAAAAAAGCTTCTAATGATATGCTCAGAATGAACATGTTAGATAATTTAAAACTTTTGAAGGGTATGAGTGAAGAAAAACATATTTCATTGGATTTTTCTTAGCATATACACCCTTGTAAAAGTCTTACAATTATGCGTACACTCCCATGTTATTTGTTGCTCCATATATATCATTCACAACTTAAGATCTTGAACTCGAAATAAAAATTTAGTATAGTTTGAAATTAAAATTGAACTTGTGTTTACTAAGAAAAAAAAAAACCTTTTTATAATAATTTTTGACTAATAAAAATAACTGATGTAAATTACTAAGATTTTATTAACCGTATATATCCCAAAGCCATTTTTATTTTGATATGATATATATTGATTATTAGAACCATCAATTTAAATTTGATTGAGCTCAACAGCCAAGTTCATAACTCTTTTCACAACTACAAACTTCAAGCTGAAATAAGAATACGAGTGTATATAGTTTTAGGATTTAATGAGGGTATGTATGTAAGAATCACCAATTTTATATCCGACGGCCAGATTCTACAATCACATGAAGATGAAGGGCACGTGGCGATCATCGGGTGGGGGAGGGAGTGTTCTGACACAAGGCCAAGAGTCTGACGTTGTGGATCCCGAGGCGTATCCACGTTGAAGAACGTGACGGGTGGATTTCAGTGCTTCTCTCGGAGACACCGTTGATGATGGGGACGGGGCCCACCGATTGGACGGCTATGATTGGATGGCTTTTGCTCTGGATTAAAAGTTATAGAGAAAGAAAGAGAGAGAAGCCGAGGTGGTGGTGGTGACTTTGCGTGCCTTGGAGGCGTTCTTGTTTTCTTTATTTATTTATTTTTATTTTTTTCTAATCTAATTTTTTTATTAATTTTTAAAGTGATGGGACTTTTATATATTATTTTAAGGTGGTGGGAAGGCCGGAGGATCACGTGATGGGGTGTCAGCGATCATGTGCAGGTGGCTTTCGCGCGTGTCAAAAGAGCGGTGGCCAGTGACACGTGGCAGGTCGGGGATGAATCCCTATCCTCTTCCGCATCAGTGCCCTCGACCTCCTGCGGGGTTGTCACGTGAGCGGAGGAATCATGAGATTTTTCTATACTATTGGGCTGATAATGAAGCTGCTTTGCTGGGCTGGGATGGCTGGGCTGAAGTCATTGGAATCTTCATTTTGTTTGAAGTACTAGTGTTTATTTCTTTATTTGTTTATTTTGATTTAGTGAGTACAATTATGATAAATAATATTAGTAGTAATATTATATCATTTTGATACAATCATGAATCAATATTTATAACATTTTTAAATATGAAAAGTGCGTAATTAATATGATGAAATTTTACCCTAGCATGGCCAAAACAATAATATTATCACATTATTAATTTAATTTTTAGATTTATTATATAGAATAAAATTGGTTAATTTAGATTTCATATATTAAAACACTAATAGCAAGTCACTACTGACATTATTCATCATGAGTAAGGAGAGACTCTCACATCTTACCGTTGTATCAAAATTCACGCTAACTAAATATTGATTTTAAATATAAAATATTAACCAAATTTATGTGCTATATTTTAAAAATTATATTTATGCAAAAAGGTTTAATTTTTAATAGGTTTCAACCAAATGATGCATATGCAACCCTAGTTATAACACATAGAACACACTTATGTACATTAATAAAATATTATGCAAACTATAGCATAATGTTATTTTTATTTCTTTTTCAAGTGATATCATTTGCATTTGTGATTAAAAATGCGTAATAACTCCATTATAATGAGAAAAACCAATCACAAAATTGAACTCATTAATAATGGAGCATAAAATATAGAATCAACTAAATATATCAGTTAAAAGTTTTTATTTAAAGAATACCTACTTTAGTACTTATAATAAAGAAAAACTTAATCTTTAACTGTTAGTTAGAATCCAAAAGGGGACATTTGAGACAAATAATTAAAAATAAATAATGCTAAGGAGGATGCCCATCTCACATTATCGGATAATGATAGAGCACCAAACTATGGTTCTTTTTATTTTTGGGTTCAAACTTTTAATTTTGAATCCAAAGTGGTTATCCAACTTTCAATTTTATTTCATCTGGGTGGTCACTTAAGGGGAATTCATCTATTTTTGATGATTGATGTTGAGAAAATTCTCTACCAAAAATGAAATGGAATTGCTAGGAAATCAGTGACAGCGTGTCGTGTATGTCACGACAAAAGAAATTTCGAGCATCTATATATAGAGGGTCAAAAATCTCTTGAATACCAACCCGATAGAACAAAATTGAAAGTTGAATAAACATTTCGATTCAAATTGGAAATTTAAATCCCAAAAATGAGAAAAGATCATAGTATAGTACTCTATCATTACCCCACATTATCGAGGACATGATTAGAATGACCCTCAGATTCTAGATGTCGATTATTACATCCAATGAAAGAATAAGTAATGAAGCCAGAGCCTAACATATTATAATTAATCCTAGATAAAATAATTGAAGAAGTAATATGTATAAACAAAGTTATAAAGGCCATCACCAAGCTTCCCATAAAAACATAGTAACATCATTAAAGTCTCTATCATAAGGAGAAATTTATGGTCAATATACAAGAGATTCCTTTGTTTTGCCAAAATGTCCCATTGAGCTATAAATTATTATTAAGTATAATTGTAGGGCCCACTACTTTAAAGAAGATGCAAGCTAAGGATTAACTTATGGGTCCGTTTAGTTTAGAATGTGAATACTGGAGATGGGAAGCAGGGATGGGAAGGGATTGAATATAAATAGGAAAAGTGGACGGATTGAACAAAAGAATGTTTTGATATGGTTGTGATAGGAATAGATAGAGATAAGAGAAAATTTTAGTAAAATTACTTTTTACCCTTTAATATTTTTAATTAAATTATATATCTTGTACAATTATTATTAAATAGCTTCAATTTCTATATTAAAATGAGTTATTTATTTTTCTAAATAAATTTTCAAAATTTATACATTTTTAATTGATGAATATAATTTGATATTTAAAATAAATAAATGTCCAAATTTAATTATTTTTAAATCACTAAAATATAAATAATTCTAATATTTTAAAAATAAATACAATGTATAACACGTCATTTCTTAATTTTTCGCGTCTAATACAATGTAAAATATAAAAATACAATGTGCAAATACAATGTAAATCATTAAAAATTTAAACAAATATATAATATTATGGTAAAAAGAGTCATTACCTCATCAGGCATGCTCAATCCTCCACATGAGGGGGATGAGCATAAAGAAAGGGTTTGAGGGCATGCACTCCCCCTCATTCCCTTCCCATGCCCTTTGGTGCATGCCCAAACATGGGCATGCACATGCCATACTGAGTTGATCCTCAATCCTTGGGGATCAATCCCTGCATCCAAACATACCCATGTGTATTAAGTCATGCCTCAAGAGAGACCATCTAACAGGGCTAGTTATTTGGAATGTTTTGAATTGTCATGGTATGTTTTAATCAAGAATAGATTGAATCTTCTATACTTTTATGTTGGGTAAACTATGTCGTGTATATATATATAGCATACAGTAATTTTAACCACCGAGCTGAGACTCACTATTTGTAATGTAATACCATGTAAAGTCAACTCATGTCTAATAAGTATGGTTGAATATTAGATCGATTCAATTTAATATTTGATGTGAGGTGGTTATGTGTATGAATTATACATTCTTTTGGGTTAAGTGTTTATTTATTTAGTTTATTTTTGCCATTTTTATTGGAATTTATTGCCACTTTATTGGGATGTTGTACGATATGGCAATGTTTGTCTAGTGTTTGCGTGGTGAGACTTTTCATAGTTTATACTGTTGTCAAATATTTTTGTGTCTCTTTTGTATTAAAACTTGAAGCAGTTCCAATGGAATTTTTATTCATTGTTTTAAAATTACTTAAATGCATGTTTTGACCTATTTTCATCTTATGCGTATATTTCCTGAGTATATAACAAAACAAAGATATTCTTTCTCATATTTATCCATATGGGTGAGGGCTCTAATATTTGAAAAGTAATCCACTCTTTTCTAAAATGTATGATTAACTTACAAAAAGTATTTTGGAAATTCGGGTTTCTAGTATGGTTATATTTCCAACCTACAAAATATTATGTATACTGAACATGTAAAACAAATTGTATGCAAGTTTAAATATAGTACTAATAAACTATATAAAGTGTTTTAATATTTTCAAAATAAATGTCAATTACCAACTCCAATGATGCATACTCACCGTTGCAATGATAAATGAAGCAGTTAGGACATTTAATTTAACATGTATGTAGAGCTTGAGGTTCAACTCCTCACCTGCTGCTAAGTATGAGTAATAAAAATAAATGAGAAGTTTGTCCACATTGTTACTTTCAATCTCATGATCAAAACTATGCTTTTTGGACCTAAATTTTTAAAATATTATAATGCAAGAAAAAGTATTTATTTATTCTCATCCTGCTGAAAATATGTACACCTATTGATTAGCATCATAATTGCATATATATTCCCATATAAAATTTATAATTACTAAACACTTTCGGCTACATACACCGAAAAACTAGCACAACAATAGAGATGATAATCGGATCCAAATTTAAATACAGAACAACTACACCGGCGATGGGTAGGGGTTAATACACCCTAATCGAGTAGCGGATTGGTATCGATGCATAGTGCGACTATAGTACCCATACCTATTTACCAACACATAATATATATATATATATATGTATATTTATTTTTATTTAATTAAAACAGACACGTACGTTACAGCCAAAGAGATGTTTTCGGTTTATGAGGAAAAAGCCCAAACTCTTTTCAATGTTTTCACTTTCAATTTTTCTCCTAACTCAGTGCATGTATTGTTCAGATACTACTTGGGAGTTTGTCACCAATCTTAATTATCAGTTAACTAAATTGAGGTTAATGAGGATGTGTGGTGATGTGGGTACTCTAGCAGTTGTATTAAAATTATTATTATAGAGATGGGCATGGATCACTTTTTAAAATACGGGTATGGGACCCCAGTGAGCTTTATCTCTCTACATGGCAGGGATATATTTGCAAAAGGCAGGGGATACATTTGCCAGCACAGAAATCTTTTAAGAAAAGAAAGAAAACCTCTGCTTAGATGTAATAATCGAAAATTATCCTAATAAAAATAGATAATAATAATAAATAATAAATAACATAGATCATTTTGAGTCGACGATGTAAAAGCCGGGACCGGATCGGCCCGGGCTATGGACACTGGTCAACCGAGACCCGGTACCGATCAAAGCGTCCGACTACTCACGCAAATAGTAAGCATCGGGCGGCTGGTTCAGCCAAGGTTCAACCGTTGAGCCGGTGAATCCTAGGTTCAAGCCGAGACCGCGATTTCATTAATTAAATTCTGTTTAATTCCAGTTTATTTATTTTATAATTGAAAAGCTTAAATAAAGGATTAATAAAGCTCATTAACCTCGGTCGATACGAAAAGCGAGACACACACAAATACTTGAAGATATTAATATATTATGATTTATTATCATTAAATTTATAATAATTAACTTACTCAATTTTACGCTAATCAACAATTAAATCATTAAAATTAAAGTATTAGAAGTAATAAAGCAAAACATTTCCAATGGTTTTGGTTTTTATAATCTCATTATTGTTGTTGTATACTTTGTATACTTATATTTTTATTTAATTCCTTTTAGTTTTAATAGTTTGTTGTATAGTTGTATCCTTGTATATTTGTATTTTATTTTAATTTTTATATAAAGTTAAGACTTTGTGACCTTATAAAAGGTAATTTAGAATTTGCAATATGTAATTTTTGTATCTATTATCTTCTTTGATAAAGGGTCTTATTTACTATTATATTATTATTTTAATAAATATTTATTTGTTTGATTAAATCCCGGTTGAACAATTTTAATAACGTCCAGAGTTATTAACTCAAGAGTTATTCCACTAATATGAATGGGCATGTTGGACTTGATGAATATAATTTTATGATGACATTTTGATACTTTGACTTTTAACAAAAATTTATAAAAATGTTGGACAACCGTTGTCGAACTGGTTGGACTGGCTGAACCATGAACAGTTGGCCCACCGGTTCTGCAAACCGGTCCAAGGTAAATCCTTGCCTTTGGTTCAGCGTTTGTCCTAGAACGATCTCTTCTCAAGGCCTCCTCGAGAATCCCAAAGCTATGGCTTTTGCTTCTTCGAGTCTCAACAATGGAGGAGGACTCACAACGCAGGCAAGCGGCGAAGCCGAAGGCGAGGGCGAAGGCGATCTCTCCAGCTGCTGCCTTGATCTTTACTAGCTTTCAGCTTCACGATCTCGGCGATGTCGCGAGATCCCCGAGGAGTTGGTGGAACTCGATCTCACCGCCAACCGGCTATCCGTTCCTCGACCCCAGAATCGGCCGGCTCCTCGCGGTTGAGGAAGCTGTCCTTGCGGCAGAACCTCTTCGATGATCAGGGTGTTGATCCTATTTCTCAGTGGGATTCAATCCCTAGCAAGCTTGCAGTGCTCTGGCGCTTGAACTCGTATCTTCTAGTATTAATAATGTGTTGTTTCGAGTCGTCGGTCTATTGCATGAAGGGAAATAATTGAAAGCTGCAAAGGTGTGATTGTTTTGTGGTGTTTTAATGATTTTCGATCAGCGATTTTTGATGTGTTTTGTGGTATGTGGTGATTAATATTAAGAAATTTGTCTTTCGTAAGTTGGATCTAATCCTTGCTTAATCTTGTGACAAAGAAAGTTGAAGTTTTGTCCAATGTTGTAATGGTCGTCTTGGCTTTGGTTTGGCGTGGGTTATGTGAGAGATGATTGTTGCCCATCATATCGAGATAGGAAATATACGTTTTATCTTCCCGGACTATTTCTCAAATGTTCACAATAAGAATCAAAGATATGGAATGCGAGTGAAATGTCAAATGATAGCGATGAGCACACAGGGAATGAGTGCGCTTTTGTGTCTCGTAAGAATAAGTTGTGAGACTGGCTTGAATAAAGGAGACATGCTTGTAATAAATAGCCACATCATTTTCTTGTTTGTTTATGCTCAATGCTTTGATGTGCGCAAGCGGATAGAGGGGTGTGAGGCGGAGTCCTGAATAAGGGTGAGGCTCAATAGGAATTAGCTGTATAAACATAATATTCTGGCAGTAGCTTTCTGACAAGCTCACATCATGGTTATGGCCATGTCAGAATGAAGTGCGCCACTTATGAAGTTTCATCAAAATAATAGAAGTAGAAGCTGGCATAACTGATACTAAGCACTTGGCCAATCAATATGCGTCCGATAAACAAATGTATGTGTGTGTATTGTGTTGCTTGATGTCATGGACAGTTTGCTTGTTCGCTGGAAGAACTCTACATTTTTGGTTGAGGATTTACGCCACAGATACTTTTGGAGTGGCTCCATTTGTACATATTAGCCTGGTTAAGATTTGTTATTAATAAAACCTAGTTGTTCTTAAAACAAAAGAGTAAGAAAACTCATGATATTCTTTTCTTGTTCTCCATTTTTAAGTAAATGCTTGTTTTCAGTAGGAATGTTCTTAGAGAGACAACAACTCACAAAATTCCTGATGTCAGTATTTTCAAGGGCCTTCTGATATTACGTCTCGTTTACTTGAGGTTTCTTCCTTAAATGGTTTGTCCAAGGCCTCAAATATACTTATGAGCTTTTGTGGCGTTTCCAAGAATGAAGTGACCAGAATGGAGGAGGTTGAACATTTGCATGCATTGCAAATTCTTGAATTAGGTTCAAACAGATTAAGGGTATGATTTATTAGATTTGCCTCCCAGAAAGTTTTGAGTACTTTCTTTCAAAGCTTGAAGAAGTTACCTTTGGAATTTTCTGTATTTTGGGTTCTTTATTAACCTACTATCATTTTTCCCTATTATTTTTTAGTTTCTTTTACTTATTATTATGAACTGAAGCCTTGACAAATTACAGGAGCGCTGGAAGTAAATCAAGATCAGGTTTGAACTGTGCAGTCTCAAGGCATAAAATGCTCAAGAGCAACCGCCACATCCATGGCAGGATTGAAATCTAGAGATCTTGCCTAACCTGGGAACCTTACCTTTCATTAAGGTAAATTTAATTTTGTATTTGTTTTATGCTTTTCTTTCAGGAGTGTAAGCCAAAATTAGAAGAACTTTATCTGAGCCAGTACAATGGAACTGCTGTCGACGGAAGGTTGTCGACGACTAATAAATCTTCGCTGCTGGATGTTTCTATGAACAAACTTACTTCAATCAATGATATTGGAAAACTTGACAATGTAAAATTCTGTTCCTTTATTTGTATTTTTGGTGGTTGGGTTAGTTTCTTCATTTCTTAACTACTGAATTATCATCATAATATGCAGGTTGGAGGAATTTTATGGCTTAATGATAACCAGATAGCATCATTGAAGGTGTTGATTAGCCGTAGCCTGGTTAAGGGAGAAGCTAACAACCATATATCTCGAAAGCAACCCATGTGAAGATTTCTTATTTTTTCACAATTTTTAATTGATTTTTTATTGTTGGCTATCGTAAGATTAACTGATTTCAAGTTTCGTTAATCATATAGCACTAATTGCATTTCTTGGATAGAATTTTGGGTCGCATTGATAAATATTGCGCACAGATATCAGGCATCCCTATTATGAGCTACGTTAGTTTTAGTGCTTTATACCTAGTTATGCCTTTGAGGCTAACCATCTATACCATGTTTAAGTTTTGGATCTGATCTTTCTCTCAATGTTGATCTATACCTCAATCCAAAGGATAGTTTCTGATGAATAGGAAAAGCGCCTCAGTATGATTAGTGCTATAGAGACTGGTTCATTGAAGCTAGAGAAGTACTTTATTATTGACAGTTGAATAAGGTAATGTGTGTGAAAAATTAAATTAATTGATGGCCAGTGGATTGGTCCATTTGCCCACTTTATTCATCATGGTATTTAGAGACTAGTTAGTTTTTTACATACATCTCCGATTTTATTTCTTTACTGAATCTAGGAAATAAACTTTGCCCTTTGTTGCAACTCCTTTTCACGAAAGCTGTGTGAGTTCAATGTGGCATTTTTCTTCTGCAACTGTGTAATCACAGATATAAGTCCTCTGATAAAGATGGGAGCTTATATTTGTTATACTTGTGACTGCTGAGATCAAGATCAACTTTATATCTGTGATAATGAGATCTGTAATGGTGTTTGGGTATTTAAAGGTAAGCTGTCCCAATAAATCAAAGTTCACATCTAATCTGTTGGTTATTTAGTATATGCACTTCTCCCCACAACTCTCACAAGTTCAAGATTTTCCATCTTAGCAATTTTTGCTTAGGTTATCCTCAAATGATTCTTGATAAACCTCCTGAATCTGTATATGTTTTGGCCCTAGTGACTCAAAGAAGCGTCAAAGAACCCTAGAGATAAGAATTTTTATTAGTTTTCTTTCAAGTTTGAACACTGAAAAGAAATGGCTGATGCATTTGTCTACTAGGTCACACCCACACAGTATAATAAATCAAGATTTGCCATTTTTATTTTCTTTTTAAGAATCATGCATGGATTTTGTTTGAGAGGGTGTTATCACATGATCCATTATACCATTCTAAAATCCTCTTGATGGCCCCTTTGCAGGAAGAAATTCTCAAGATTATCTCGGTTAATATTGAAGCAGTTCTTCCAAAACTCCAACAAATCGACTCAGATATTTTTATTTGAGGGAGTGATTCTTCATTTCTTTTGCCACCTGATGATAAGGACGCCTTTAAATACACCCAGTTGTTACTCATGATAATTGGATTAGTACAGGTTTTTTTTTTTTTTTTTTTTTTTTTAATGTTTTTTTGTAAACTTAAGACTTCAATTTTGATCTCGTGCTGTAAAATCTGTTGACGTATTCTTCAGCATTGCTGCCCGCATTTTGCACACTAAAAAAATGGTACAACTAATAATAGAAATGATATTTATTTTATTCTTTGATGCTGATGTAAATTCAAATGCTACTGCTGAGCTTGGTTGAATGGAGTAAAACTCATTTTAAAATTTTGTTTTATTTTCTCAAACACACTTCTCCCTTGATGGATGATGGCTTTGGATACAGAAGTATGTAATTTTAGAGACTGTACTGTTCTTGTTCATTTAAATTTCATGTAATTAGACATCATCTAATATAAGCGTAATTAGACATTCATTATAAGTCAACCCTTGATGCCATGAACAGGGATAAATATATCAAAATTTCAATGAAGGTTGCCACCCATGTTATATAGAAAGATATGTATATATATTAGCTTAGTTTTTATTGGTGCAGTTTTATCTCATGGTAGGATAAAATTAGTTGGTTTTATCCAATATTACAGGAAAGCAAACCATTTAATTGCATTCTCAATCTCTGAAGTTCAGTCAGGTATGTATATATATATGCACATTCCTGCCTTAGACTTATATTGTTTGTATGACTTCTGTCACTACAATGCAGCAACAGTTTAAGATCCAAGACTAACTAACGAGGGACATGAAAGATTCCACACCAACTCAAGGGTCTGGCCTTTTCTGCAGGACTGGATGTTAGGATCAATGTCAGTTGAGTTAATTAGCCACTTGACGCAATTGGTCCAAATTTGCTTTTAAGAAGCCCGCCCCATGACTGTGAGAGAGTTGTGGCTCATATATATATATATGTGTGTGATTACATGATTAGACCTTTTGGTGTTATTAGAGTTAGCTGCAAGAATTGACCTGCAATGAAGATCATTTATATACTTGCAAATTAGTGTGGCCCTTTTATTGAATTCTAACTTTGTATTTGTTTAATGGGTAGCATAAAGGATCACGGAGCTTGAGGTGAAAAGTTGGCTTATTCCTGTTTATATGTTTATATTGCCTTATTTTCTGATGTAGGCTAATCTTTTATATACTGTTTGACTAGCGGATAAGAGCGAGTATTTGATTATGACAATCAAATATAATCATCATTTCTGCTTAATTTGGTTGGGTCATAGCTGAGCAATAGATTAATGATCCTTACTATTCCAAATGCATGATATATATATATATATAGTTGACATTGTTCTTAAGGTTGTTACGTTAGGTTCTAATAGATCCAAAGCTCATGATTT